>NC_066562.1:1331109-1376109 GCF_024679095.1 Eriocheir sinensis | reverse complement strand
GCTGAATGAACACCTGGGGAAACCTGGGGAAGGTAAATTGAGGTAAACCGGATGTCACCCTGGCCCTGTCTCCCGGGGTAATGACTAGTGGGCAAGGTGCTAATGAGTCCTCTCCCGCCACAGGCTCAAGGGTCAACGTGACGGAGATGAGCACCGCCGCCACGCGCAGATATAGCGTATGCTCCCACCTTTACCTTTTACCTCTGTTGGGTGACTCTTGCTCTGAGAAGCTTTCGGCTCTTACAATAACTATTTCCCATTGTCACGAAAGAGATGAGTCCAGTTCTCATGCGTGTTCCTTCTCACATCCATGTACGGTGCAGAAGCCTTGTCAAACCATCACCAGGCTCATATAGCTACCCAAGGAAATACTAACACATCCTCTACCAAAGCCTTATGCAATGTGGGTGTGTGAGCCCCGATATCTTTTGAGAATATATTGATCTAAGAAGTAACATTTTTCTCCTTTTTTGTATCTTTCTTGGTTATAAATACGAAAAGAAAATGTGCAGTTCTGGTTTCATCTTTCCTGGTTTTTAAAATAGTAGTTTGTCACGTCGAGAGGATAACTAAGAGGGTTATAAAATAGCATTATGGACCGTGTGTGTGTGTGTGTGTGTGTGTGTGTGTGTGTGTTTGAATGGGCCCTGGATGGAAAAAGAATTAATGTAACTCCGTTTGTAAATGTGTGTGTGTGTGTGTGTGTGTGTGCCAAAAGGGTACTTTGCACAGTGAGACATCTGGCAACATGACAGGTGTGTGTGTGTGTGTGTGTGTGTGTGTGTGTGTGTGTAAAAATAGTATTAGTAGTAGTAGCAGTAGTATTAGTAGTAGTAAAAGTAGTAGTAGTAGTAGTAGTAGAAGTAGTAGTAGCTAGGTGTAGTAGTAGTAGTAGTAATAGTGGTATATAGTGGTAGTAGTAGTAGTAGTAGTAGTAGTAGTAGTAGGAGGAGGAGGAGGAGGCTGCAAGACGTTAATAGGGTTAATCAAACTCCTCCTCCTCCTAGTAATGACGGTCTTGGATGAGCAAAGTTAAGCGCCGGTTCAGGGGAGAGGAGCACACGCGAGTCACCGGGGAACAGCAGCCCCGCAACACACCAGCAGCCCCGGATTACTCAGGAAGATAAATGAAGGAGCATGCCTCTGGAACTCAAAAAAGGAAGCATATTCTTTTGTTCATCTGTTTATCCAAGGCCCATTGAAACACACACACACATACACATAAGCACATACATAGCCACATTCTTTCAATCCTCTATTCATCCAGGGTTTATTCAAACACACACACACACACACAAATGCACACATACATAGCTACATTCTTTCATTCCTCTATTCATCCAGGGCCTATTCAACCACACACACACACACACACACACAGAGCAATGACAATTATTTCCCTTTTTCCGAAGATTTTTTACTTTACTTTTGAGGGCATTTTTTCTTTAATAATTTGTTTTCTCCTTTGATCAGCAATGGGGTTCAAGTTCAAGGCAGGTTATGAAAAGTCCACACAAACAGTTTCTTAAACAACTATATTTAATAAAATTATGTATGTACATCATAGACAAGGCTTATACTCTTATGTCACTTCCCAGGAACCTGTTGGGGGAGATGAGGGGGGGTGGGGCAGGGATGCAGCCTTTCCTTCTGTACTCAGGCAGGGTCATCAAACACATGTATAAGACTGGTTTAAGGTGTTGTTTTTTCCTAAGATTTTGACTCATTTCAGAAGAGAGTATCAAGAAACCTTTGGAACTAAACTTGATAAACTGTCTAAAATTTTCCCACTGTCTCCATGGTTGTGTGTTTTCAATAGTCATGGATGAGTGGAGGAGGCTTGGCAGTCATGTTGTGGGTGCCAATACCACTAATACATTCTAGAAGAGCTTGGATAAATTCATGGATAGTGAAGTAAGGTGGGGCTAGGCTTACATGAACTGACTTGTACATGCTAACTGACCTCTTACAGATTCCTTACGAGTGCAAAGGTGAAAAAAAAGACAAGCAGAATGAGAAGTGTGATCTGTAGACTTCTTACTTCAGCACAGAATGGAAGGGAAAGAAACAAACATCCTCCCCACTCCCAAGCTCTTTCCTTCGACACAGAATGGAAGGGAAAGAAACAAAAATCCTGCCACACTCCCCAAACTCTTCTTACTTCAGCACAGAATGGAAAGGAAAGAGCCAAACATCCTGCCACACTCCCCCACCACCTTCCCTACAGTGGAGTGCTGAGGCCGACTGGGTGGTGCCTTAGAAGCCCTTCTCCGTCACCTTCTCGTACTCCTCCTTGACCATCTTGTGGTACTTGGTGAGGATGGGCCGGTAGTAGTGGGCCTGGGAGTCCAGACGTGTGGCCATCAGATCCTTCACCTTGGCCTCGATGCGCCTGAGGGAAGAAGGAAGGTTTGACCTTGCTGCTGCCATTATCCTGTCCTGATTGCCTTAACTATCGGGGTGTTGACTCTTGCTTTTCTTATTATTACTATTATCATCATTATTGAGATTCCAGAAAGGGCACCAAAGGAAAAAAAAATATGCCCTGGTGAAAACAATATCCTGTTTGCTTTAACTATGGGGGCTGTTTGCCACTTGTTCTTCTTCCATTATCATTACTGAAATCCATGGAAGGGCATCAGGGAAGTAAAAAATTGGCCCTGGTGATAATGACCCAACCTGTCCTGACTGCTTTAACTATGGGGATGCTTGCCAATTCCTCTTCATACCATTCTTATTGAAGGGCATCAGGGGAAAACAAAAAATTGGGTCTGGTGACAGCAACCCATCCTGTCCTCACTGCCTTAAATATGGGGTGTTTAGCAATACTTCTTCCTCTTGTTATTACTGAGATCCATGGAACGGCATCAGGGGAAAATGAAAAATTGGCCCTGGTGACTACTATGCACCCTGTCCTGTTTGCCTTAACTATGGGCTCTTCCATTTCTTGTGTGCCATTTGGATTGAAGTTTACATCACAAAAATTATTACTATGCTGCAAAACTTAACCTGTAAGTCACAAGGCCACAAAGGGTAGTTTTTAAATGGCAAGAAAAGATTCTGCTGACTTCCTTGCCTAATTTTTGTCCTCTTTCTGCTGACCTCCTTGACAAACTGGGGTGTTCAGCACTGGCTCCTTGTGATGACCTCCTTGCCTTATGGAACTATAATTGGTGCCAACTCCTTGTGCTGACTTCTTGCCTAACAGAACTCTATGTGGGACTTCCTCTATCTGCTGATGTCCTTGCCTAGCAGTAGTGGCTTGCAGGCAGAACAGTTGCTGCCCTACAAATTAGTGTTTTATCTCCTCTGTTTTGGTGTTTGATCCTCACTCAGGGAATGGTTCGCAGAAGCTCCCCTTCCCTCAGAAAAAGGGAAGTCGCCCAAAGAATGATCAAATTTTGTTCAAGAGCTGGTCCCGTCATTCAGAACTGGACACAAGTTGAAATGCTGTGTACTTTTTCTTTTGTTACAGGAGAGGAGGCAGCTCAAGGATGCAGAGAAAGAAAAATATAAACGAACAAAAAAGCCCACAATAGTGCTACTCCTGCAAGTAGTGTTCAGTAGAAGAGTTCAAAAATACTGAAACAGAGAGGCCAGAAACATTTCGGGGAGTGTCTTCATTCTCCCCTCTTGAAAGTGTTTAAGTCATAGGCAAGAGGAAAAACAGATGAGGAAAAGCTATCTTGTCTCTCTCACCAGTGATAGCCTGAATTCAAAGTCTGTCTTCCCTCATACCTTACAAAAAATATTCTCTTCTGCAACTTCCCTCAGGAGGAGTGCAAAACAGAGATGACAGACTGTAGCATAAGCCTCATAGGAAATATTTGCAACTCTTAGTATGTTGGTGCATACTTCCAGATTCAGACCAACAAATACAGGTAGGTCTCGATTTCCGCGAGTTTGGTTTACGCGTTTTTTAAATAACGCGGGGCCCAAAATCCAAATAAATGTTTAATTTACACGTTTTTTTCACTTCTACGCAATATTTTATGGATTGGCCACCAGATGTCTCACGCAACTGGACTCACACGACCCCGCTGCCACACAGCTGAGCTTAGTTCTTCCCGCGCGCCACTTGAACAACAATACAGTACCCACGCTGCCACGCTACTCAACAATAGGGGTGGGCAGGTACCGGTGCTAACGGTGCCAGCTATATGGTACAGTACCGGTACCAGACTGCTCGGTACCGGTACCAATATTAGCCAGTCGCTCATGGTGTCCCTCATTTTTTCTTCACACAAGTGAGGCTGAGACTGAGTGCCTGAGTGGATATCTTGGCAATATGGATATTCATTCTCTCTCTCTCTCTCTCTCTCTCTCTCTCTCTCTCTCTCTCTCTCTCTCTCTCTCTCTACTGAATGAAGTGAATATTTATTTTTCGATACAAACCTACCTCTTGTTTGATTTACATTGTTTTTGATTTACGTGACCTCTTCAAGGACACAATACTCACGTAAATCGAGTTACCTGTACTTCAGCCATTTTGCATAATCGACAATAGCCAATAATATTTGGAAGAAAGAGGGGGTAGAGCTTCTGGACCAACTTAGTGTATGGCAGAAAATGTATTAAGAGTGAAATTTCTACATGGGAAGAAAATGTAGAGTAAATTTTCTACAAGGGGAAATGTAACAGTAACAGTAATTCTGGCCACCCGGGCGCTACTCACTCACCTCATCTCCTTCATTTCGTTCTCCTCATACATGTAGTGGAGGTACTTCTCGTAGTCCATCTG
The DNA here is from genome assembly GCF_024679095.1 of Eriocheir sinensis. Lineage (NCBI taxonomy): Eukaryota > Metazoa > Arthropoda > Malacostraca > Decapoda > Varunidae > Eriocheir > Eriocheir sinensis. The sequence continues at coordinate 1,371,368 of NC_066562.1, read as the reverse complement.
GTGGCTGCTGCAGACGTACCGCGCCAGGAACCGTGAGATGGGGTGCTGAAATAATAATGACAATAATAAGAATAGTAATAAAAATAATAGAATATGAGGTGGGAGGAAGGGATGAATCTCGGAAGGAAGGAGTCAGAGCTGGATTTTTTTTTAGAGGAAAGTAGGCAGCTCAAGAAAAAGAAAAAAAAGGGAAAAAGAGGAAACAAAAAAGTCCGGTGGCATTACTTCTACAAATAGTTGAGAGAATAGCTGTAAGAGTGTCAAAATGTTTGTGTGTGTGTGTGTGTGTTTGTGTGTGTTTTTATCAACCTAGTTGTGACTTGTTTTACAAAACTATTTTATCATATGTCTTTTCAAAACTGAGTGTGTGCGAGTGTGTATGTCTGTGTGCACATTGCTCGTTATAACCCCTAAAGGACAGGCTAGAAAGCAACTGTCTGCTCGAGCGCCTGTGCTGCTTTGATAAAATTGGGTGAAATAAGTGTTCTTCTACAATGCCCTGTGTGACCATTTGAGATCAAAGCACAATAGTCCATAGTCCTTTTACACTGTCAATCTTTCATTTACATGATGAAAGAAACTAGAAGTTCCTCGGTTGCAGCACGGTGGAGATATGATGTTGGGAAGTAGCTACAAATCTTGGCGGGAAATCGGATGACGGGAATTTCCGCACCTTGCCTTTCTGCTTTTCTCCACCCAAGCGGGAATTCCCGCCAGCCGTCCTTTAGGGGTTAATTAATGGAACATGAATGCCTTTTGTGCAAAGTTTAGTGTTGATGTATGTATTGTTTTTTATTCAAATTTGTGGTCAATAAAAATAAATCTATGTATCTATCTGTGTGTGTGTATGCGAGTGTGTGTGTGTGTGTTTAATAATGATAGATTGAAATGCATAGAAATTATAAGAAATAAGAAACAAAACAAAGTGATGGAGAGAGAGAGAGAGAGAGAGAGAGAGAGTATGCGTGAGTGTGTGCATGCAAGTGTGTACTCACCGCATGGTACTCCCAATGCTTGGGCGTGTAACCCTCAGGGATGGGCGCAAGCTCTGCTGGGCCAATGAAGACGTTGACGGCAAAGGCGATGGCGGTGCAGGGGATGGCGCCCAGCATGAAGTAGTAGTGCAAGAGGTCCTTGAACTTGTGCCACTGCCAGCGTGAGGCCGTGATGTTCATGGTCCTCGGCCCACCGCCCATGCTGCGTTGGACTGGGGGTGAGAGGCAGGATGTTAGTTTTCATTATCATCATTGGTGAAGGTCCTGCACATCTATATCTTGTTATCTGTTTCCTATTGATGCTTAAAAATTTGATATTCCTTTCTGGTAAACTAGAATATCTTTAATTTTAGTTTCCATTCTCTTCCACTAAAAATTAAAATTAAATCTCCACTAGACCTATAAATTAAATTATCTTATTCAAACAGTAACTTATTACCACTATTCAGAAATATATCATCACTACGGAGTAATCTATTGGTACTATATGAGTTACTGTTATTAAATATAAGCCTGCTAGGAGTAAACAGCACCCCATCACCACCAACTATTTGTTTAATGTTTATGTTGCTGTAGAAAAATTAGTAATGGTTAACATCACTAAAACCATGACCCAGGGGGCGGGGGGGGACGAGGGTGAGAGGTGAGGGACGAGGGGGAGCGGGTTAGGTGCCTGGTAGGGGGCAGGGAGCGGGTCAAGCTGCCGTCCCTGCCAGGCCGCCCCGAGCCTCCCCGGTGCCGGCCGCCGCCCCAGCCAGTGTCCCCGCGCCCCGCAGGCCCCGCCGAGAACACACCCCGGCCTGTGGCCGCCCCGACCCCGGTGTCACCGGCCTGGCCCCTGCCCCGATGACCTCCGGCGGGGCCACAGTGTCCCTCGCCGGGCAGCCCCCCACGGCCTCCCCCCTGCCCCTGCCCTCCCCGGCTGTGACCTGAGTTTGCCAAGGCCTCGTGCACACCCGCTCACCGATGGTAGTGGCGGCGGGTCCCCGCGCCATGGCCCGCAGGCCGCCCAGGGCAGGTAGACGGCTGACCACCGACATGTTTGTGTCTTGGTGACCAACGGACGGTCCTCACCCACGGACCACAAGCCGGGAAGGCTATTCTATTGCTCTCTCTGCTTCACAGCTTCCAATTTTATTTAGGAAAACAATTATTATTTATAATGATACATAAAAATAAAGAAACAAGCGATAGTAAGCAGTCAAATGATGGTAGGCAAAAATACGTCCTGATACCAAGTCCGGCTCAGCAGCGGACTGCCTGCCAGGCCAAAAGCCCGAGACCAAGACTTCCGCTGCGGTACCGAAAACTCAAGTACCGTTAGTACCGGTACCGGTACCGGTACCCGAAGGAGTTTTTTTTTTTTTTTTTAATGACTTCTGATGAAATTCCCAAATAAATTTCCTGCAAAGAAAACTCTCTCTCCTTCAACTTAATATCAACTAGAGCAGAAATGCAACGTTTAGGAGCCTTCTGATTAATGTAAAATCACTTAGGTTTAAGGACAGACCACCTAGTCTGGACCATGGGGTCTGTGTGGTCTGATTTTCTATGTAAATCTATGTAAATCTCTCTCTCTCTGAATGAAGTGAATATTTATTTTTTCGATAAAAAATATCATATATAGTTATTATGGATGTACTCGATCATAGTCTAATAACAATAACAATATATATTAGCGTTTTCTAAAGACTCGTGGGACTCACTAACTTTTAACCCAAGACTTCGTTTTCTTTTTACTTGCCACTGTTAAATTCGTATGACTCGTTAACTTTTAGAGAGAGAGAGAGAGAGAGAGAGAGAGAGAGAGATCATATTTATCCAATAAAGCATTAACGAAAAAAGAGTTTGAATCCCTTGGCGAGAGTTTTTTGCTATAAAGAGTTGTATGTTTGATTATATAAGATGTTTAAATATTTGAGGGGTAGTATGCTAGAGAGAGATCACCACTTAGTAAGTGGATATCTCGGTGATAAGGGTACTCGACTACTCGATCATAGTCTAATAACAATAAAAATATTTATTAGCAACCTAAAAAAGAAAAAGAATCGGACATGAAGAATTATCCAGTAACTCCAATAAATAAATCAAATAATAAAATAATGGAAACGGGAGCTGTGATGGAAACGGAAAGCAGGACAAAATGGTGGGAACTTGGGGAGACGGTCAGCGGGGCAGTGACTCAGCGTCCACACACAGGGCCCATACCACATGGAGGCGGGCGAGCACCGAGCGTCACTAAGATCCAAACGGTACCGGTACTAGCGGCAATGAGCAGTGCTGTGTGATCATTAAGCTTCCCGGAACCCAAGTGATCATGAGGCTTCGCGGTACCAGGTACCGGTACCGGGTACCGCGAGGAATCGATTCTTCGCGGTACCAGGTACCGGTACCTGGTATCGGTACCTGGTACCGCGAAGCCTCATGATCACTTGGGTTCCGAGAAGCTTATGATCACTCAGCACTGCGCCTTGCCGCTAGTACCGGATCTCTCTCTGAATGATTGATTGATTGATTGATAGTTTATTGTTGCAGGTAAACAACAAGGGAGAAGGGAGGAAGTGAATATTTATTTTTTCGATAAAAAAATAGCATGTATAGTTATTATGGATGTACTCGATCATAGTCTAATAACAATAACAATATTTATTAGCAACCTAAAAAAAAAAATCGGACATGAAGAATTATCAATAAATCCAATAAATAAATCCGAGCAACTGGTACCGGTACCGAGCAATCTGGTACCGGTACCGTACCGTTTAGCTGGTATCGTTAGTACCGGTACTGGTACCGGTACCTGCCCACCCCTAGTACATACAAGTACCTGGGTGTATGGATGAGTCCGAGCGGATGCGAAAGGACAAAGAATGAGAAGATTAGCCTAGTAAATCAATGGGTGGGCCGTCTGGGAAGTACGGCAAGAATGAGAGCATGTAAGTATGATGTGCTGAGAGAGGTGTGGAAGAGTGTAGCAGTGCCGAGTGTGATGTATGGGATGGAGGTGATTACATGGAGTGAGTTGGAAATGGATAAATTGGAAGTAGGGCAAAATAGGATCGGTAGGTTAGCTTTGAATGCACCAAGGTATGCAGCGGTGGAAGCATTGAGGGGTGATATGGGGTGGAGTACCTTTAGGGAAAGATTTAGGAAGGCTACCCTTAAATACAAAGTCAGACTGGAACGAATGGATGACGCGAGATTGGCACGGAAGGTCTACTTGTGGAGTGTGCATGAGAGCAAATGGATTAAAAACTGCATGAGAATGGTTGGTGACAGTGGTATGCGAGTCAGGTGGGTGAGCAGAGAGGAAGGGAGGCGTTTCTTTGAATGGAAGGTGACTGACAGAAATAGTGAGGGTCTAAAATGGAATGTGAGAAAGTGGAAGAAAGAGATAGACAGTGCAGGGAAAGGTGACGGTCTGAGGAGGTGGAAGCATGTGATGGAGCGAAAGACTACTTTGGAATGGTACAGAGAAAAGGAAGCCCCGCAGTGTGTCAGCTGGTATGATGGAAGCCTGGGTGGTGATCTTCTCTTCCAAGCTCGAGCGCAGTGTATGAATGTGAATGCAAGAAATTACAGGTGGTCTGAGTCCCGCAGCAAAGTGTGTCAGATGTGTGACAGGGGTGTGGATGAAACTGTCGTGCATGTAATACTGGTGTGTGGGAGGTACCGGAGAGAAAGGACGGAGATGATGAGGGTGGCACTGAGTGAAATGGGCTGGGATGTGAATGGGAGGATTGCAAGGACAGAGAGGGAATGGATGCTGCTGCTGCAGGGACTGAGTGATGAAGCAAATGATAGAATTATAGAAGCCATGAAGAGTTTTCTGGAAAAGATGTGGTGTGCAAGAAATAGGGAATTGGAAGATTTGTAATGGTTACTGCTTGTGTTGTATTTTTACAGGGTGTGCCGATACGAAGGCCTGATTCTCCAACGGGTCACCTGTACAGCAAGAGCAAGAGCAAGAGAGAGCAAGTCCCTCGCTTCCACCTGAATAATACAAGCCCTAAACATTAAAATAAATATCCCTGATAATAAACATCTCCTCATATCCCCTGCGCAGCCATCAATCCTGCTACCATTGCTCACTTCCCAAGCTTCTCAATAATCTTTTGGAATTCCTTATTGTCCAGGGGGAGGTACCGCCCCCTCCCTTGTTGTGCTTTCCTTCCTACCATTGTATCTTTTTAGTTTCATGGTGCTACCCACACATTGTTTACCTGCAACAATAAACTATCAATCAATCAATCAATCACTTTTCCTCATTTTTTTTCCCTCGACTCCTTTTAATGTAATGGTTGCGTGCACAACTCATCAAGTTCAAGCTCGGTGCCGAGTTGGAGGCAAAACAAACCGCTCTTCTTCTTTTGCTCTGTTCCGCGTATATATAGGTGCCGCAAGACAGACTTTCTGCCGAAATGCCACACACTTGTGCAGTGCTGGGGTGCGGCAATAAAGCCAACAAGTTCCTTGACAAGTCGTGTTACAGACTACCAGCTGCCTCCAACCCGAACCCCGTTGCAATGGTGAACAGTTACTCGTGCATGCCACCTATCTATCTATCTATCTATCTATCTATCTCTATATCTATCTATCTATCACTCCCGTGGTCCGGTGGTAGAGTCTTCGCCTCCCGTTGTTGGGCCGGTCCTCCTTGAAAGGATTGGGATCTCTCTACCAGCCGTCTGGGTGGTTGCGCGGCATTGCACCGCGCCTTCCTCCATTGGGGTATATCCCCAACGAAATACCTATATATATATATATATATATATATATATATATATATATATATATATATATATATATATATATATATATATATATATATATATATATATATATATATATATCACACAACAGACAAACTTTCAATTTCAAGTCCCCATAATAAAAAGTTTTCCTGCACAATATTGAGCTTCTCAAGAGTATTAAGACCCTCTAATCTACACAGAATATGAGTAAATCAATTTTCAACAATTATTAATTCACTTTCTATTCAAAGTTATCCTCATTTTTTTCCGACTTTCTAGTGCAAGTGTTAACCAGCATCTTTCATCCCTGTGCTGTACAAACTATTGCTGCAAGAGTAAAGCCTCGTTCACACTGTGCCGACTCTGGGCCACGACTACCCACGACTCTAGGGTACCTACACGAGGTCTTGGGTGTTGATGTGAAATTGTCGGGCATGTCTTGAAAGAGGTCTTGAGACTGTTGCCGAATGCTGCGCCGACGTCTTGACGGGATCGAGTCTGGAGTCGTGAGGGTTAGCGCAAAAAAGTATTCCATGCTAAAGCCCCGTTCACACTGTGCCGACTCTGGGCCACGACAACCCGGGAGGCCAGCGACTTTTCCATTTGACAAATTGGTTCCCACACTCCAAGAAGGGGGGGAGGTTTTATTGGCGTCTTGGTGTCTTACCGACTGTCTGGGACATTCAGCCAACTAGTTACCAGTATGTCGTACGTGCTAACCCTCACGAATTCAGACTCCCGTCACGACGTCGGCGCGCACCATTCGGCAACAGTCTCAAGACCTCTTTCAAGACATGCCCGACCCTTTCACATCAACACCAAAGACCTCGTGTACCCTAGCTAGAGTCGTGGGTAGTCGTGGTCCAGAGTCGGCACAGTGTGAACGGGGCTTAAGCTTTCACGACAAGAATCGGCAAGAGTCTGGACCAACCGTCACTTTCCCGGTTGAGGTCTGAGGGAGGTCTGGGGCAGTCGTGACGACTGTCGTCAACAGTCTTGGCTTGTAATGAGACAGTCGTGACGACTGTCGGGGCCATTTTTTAATTTTTTACCGTTTCCTGTCGGCACAGTCGTTTGTGCCGACTACTTAAGAATGATGAGGGACTGTCGTGACAACAGTCTTCGCCTAATGCATGAAGGACGTTCGTGACGACTGTCGGCTCAGAAATATAGGCTAACACCGCCGCCATCAAGAAATTTTTATTTTTATTTTGCAGTCATAAGCACAAGAATTACTTCTTGGCTTAGCGTTACGTTTCGCTGGCACAAACTTGGGATCCGCACAGTACGCACGCACTCCTTTTGCCTCGATCTCTCTTGTGTTGAATGACACAACTAGGGTTGCCACCCTGAGGTGAGAAAAATATGGAAGGCAACATCTCACCCTCCAATACGGAATGGATCCATATTTAAAGGAACGAGTGGCAACCCTAAATTTCTCGAGCATGCAATGAGTGACAGCCTCAGCACGCTGCTGGTGGAGGTAAGAGGGAGGGGGGAGGGACGTTACGTCGCGTATTTTACACGTATTTTAGGACGAACCTTTGACAAATTTTACGGTCTGGTTTTGTGATTAACCGAAAAATGCGCTCACTACTATTTTAAGATACTGAATTTTATCTGCTTGACCATTCAGATAACAAAATACCGTACGGAACAAATACCGCTCCGTATTGGTTCAAAACGGAACGATACATTTCATTCTCGAATACAGAGCGATTCCGTATTTAAGCCCGAGTCACACATTCACGACTATCACACTCTGTCCTGCCTGGGGGTTGGGATGGCATGTTCCTCCCTTCTCCCTTGTTGTTTACCTGCAACAATAAACTATCAATCAATCAATCTATGACGCCCGGCGCTCTCCCGACTCAGACCACGCCTCCCACCGTCGGGCCGCACGCCGACAGTTTCGGACATTTTCAAAACAATCGGGGCCCTCCCCGATATCTGTCACCCGTCGCGAATAAGCTACTGCCGTCGGATGTCATCTCAACGACGTCGTAACAACGTCGTTTCGACATCGGCTATGGTCGGCACTCAAGGGGATGGACTTACGATGGTCGTTACGTACGTCTGGCAGCGCGACATTCCAAAACTGGCAGCGCGTGCCGCGTGGTCTGATGTCGGGAGGGCCCCGGGAGTCATTGTCGTGAATGTGTGACTGGGGGCAGTGGGGCTTTAAAGGAACGGCAAGGCTGCCGCCAAGACAGTCACGAAGACGGTCAGGAAGACCGTCGGCCAACTCGATCCTTGGCAACTGTCGGCCAGCTAGTCGGCCAACCAGTTGACAGACAATCTGGAAGACTGTCGGCCAATCGGTCGGCAGATTCGTGGTTGTCATAGACGTGGCGCCATTTCAAAAATTGACCATTAAGACTCGTCTTGAGACTAGTTGGCAGCATGCCGCAGACATTCTGCCAACTAGTTGGCCGAATGTCCCAGACAGTCGGCAATCATGGACTTCATGGTAGCCGACACTAAGACGCTAAAAAATTCTTGAAGCGTGGGAGCCGATCTACTTGTCAAATGGAGAAGTCGCTGGGCTGTTTTGGCCCAGAGTCGGCACAGTGTGAACGGGGCTTTAAATAATCACTCCGTAATGTTTATAACACATTTGCATAAAGCTACCATTTGCAGCGGCTATGAAATGAGTAGGGTAGGTTCTGGACGAACCGTACATATGGATGTACCGTACAAAAGCTCTCAAGACCACATATATTATTTTAAGCTAGTTAACGTCTAAAGAGTGAAAGAGAAAACGGAGTCACACAGCTCCGTCCCTCCATTTGAGCGCGTCAACCAACAGCGCACGAATGAGGTGAGTTTTTCGGTTTTTCGCATTCCTGATGTAATATTTTGCCTCTAAATTATGGTTTGTGGTGCTTATAAATATGCTAGGAGTGTGAAGGTTAGGTATTGTACACCTAAATATGACTATATGTGATGATATGACGAGGTTTTAGTGATGCAGTACACCACGTGTGTCGGTAAAGTTTGTTTTCATTTTAATGGCTGCCTGTGGATGTTTCGTACAGCTTGGCTTTTAAGTGTACGGAGTCTCCACATGTAAACAAAGATATTTATGCTGTTTGTGTGTTGAACTTTATTTGAAAATTGACAGATAGGCTACAGCAATATAGTCTAGGATAGCATAAGGTATCTCATATGAAATTTAAAGATTCTGTTGCTTATCTAAATATTGTTTTCATTGTAATTGTTTTGTTGTTGTGTCCAGTTCAAGAATGGTGAAGGACACACTTGAATATAATAATGTATAGTATAGATATATGCCTTGTGACCTTTATTTATGTTATTTATTTCAGATTGAGCCAGGATGCCACGCAAGTTCATTCCCAAGAACCTCCGGGAGACAGACCGGACCAACCTCGAACTGGCATTCAACTACAGGATTGAGCACAACACCAGCATACGGAGGGCAGCTCGGGAGTTTGGTGTCAAGGTTATGACTCTGCAGGATGCCTTCACAAGGAGCAAAGCCAAATCTGATGGGCACACCTTTGTAATTCCCCAAGAAAATTTTAACAAGATTTTCAACAAGAATCAGGAGGAAATGCTGTGCAAATAAGCCATACATGTGGCAAGACTGTTCTATGGGATGACTCGCAAGGAATTTCGCCGACTTGCATATGAGTATGCTGTGGCTTGCAAGTGCTCCAATATCCCTGCAAACTGGCATGCCACACAACTGGCAAACGAAAATTGGCTCCAGCGTTTCATCAGGTTTCCTACTCTTCTTTCATATAATATCAAGTAGGCATTTTTGTTTGTTTTAAGCCTTGTAAGCTTTTTAAGGCAAAGAAGATAATGTAACCATATTTTTTCTCAACTTTTTGTGTAATAAAAGAAGATTAAAATTAAATCGCATTCTTTATTTCAACATATTTATCTTTTTATGTTGCAAATCATTTAAAATCAACATTGGGGTCTATTTTAACGGAATCTGGTGGCAAATTACAAATTTATTTAATTGTCTATTTTTTACAATTTTTTTGTTTGAGGCCTCATATACGTCCATACCTGTGGACGATCCGTACACTTCGAGATATTATTTTTAAAGCTTCATTTCACCAACTTATATTGTGGTGAAAAAACTGTGCTTACGAGAGAATATGGCGCAATGATTGTACTTTATAGTGATCACTTCAAATTTAGGTTAATTCACTAAAAAAAAATTTTTATGAATAAAAAAAAAAAAACTACGGTTCGTCCAGAACCTACCTTACTAAAATAAACAATTCCATCTTATAGAGAAAAGCCTCCTGAACTCGATGGTGTATACAGATTTTTCATAAAACGCCAAATAAGTGAAGCACGGAACTATTTATAAAAACATTTCACCTCATCCCTCGTTTGCGCCGACGGGAGTGGGTGCAAGGCTATACTGCTGGTCTGCGGGCCTCGTTGCCATGACAACCCTCGCCTCGCCTCGCTTTTCGTTTTCTGTGTGGCCGCGGCCTAATTAACCAGCATCCTCACTTTTTCATTCCACACTGTCCAACTTTCTGATGCAAATTAACCAGCATCCTCACTCTTTCATCCCTGTGCTGTCCAACTTTCTGAGGCAAGAGTTAATCAGCATTCTCACTCATTCACTCCACACTGTCCAACTTTCTGATGCAACAGTTAACCAGCATCCTTATTCTCTCATTCCTGTGTTGTCAAACTTTATAATTCAAGAGCAAACCAGCATCCTCACTCCTACATCCCTGTGCTGTCCTAATGGAAGAGTTTACTAGCATCCTTACTCTTTCATCTCTCTGCTGTCCAACTTTCTAATGTAAGAGCTAACCAACATCCTCACTCCTTCATCCTCATGCTGTCTTTCTGATGCAACAGTTAACCAGCATCCTCACTCTCATCCCTGTGTTGTCCAACCTTAAGCTGTCCAACTTTTTGATGCAAGAGTTAACCAGCATCCTCACTTTTTCACCAGTCCCATATCTCAGACAGCCCCTCACTGTCCCATATCTTACCTAGCCCCTTACAGTCCCTACTACCTTATTACATTACTTTCCCATACCTATAGTACAACCCACTCACGTACAGTCCCTAACCTTAAGCAGCCCTACAATCCAACCCATATCATAACCACTCCTACATAATTCCTTTCCTTAGCTGTTCCCACACACAGCCCCACTCCTCAACCATCCATGCACACAGCCCCATATCTTAACCATCCTCTTACAGCCCCATACCTCAGACAGCCCCTCATAGCCCCATACCAATAACTAGCCCAACTTTTCATCGCATACCTTCATTAATCCCTTTCCTTAACCAGTTCTACACACTCCCATACCCATACCCCACACAGTCCCCCATACCTCAAGCAGCCCCTACACAGCCCCATCACCAGGGTAGAGGAGGAGAACGGGTGTGTATGTCACTTTATTTGTACTGTGGACAATGTTTGCCTTCACACACCACCTCCCTGGGTCCACACGGCTACGTGGGCCACAGCGTTAGTGTTCCCTCGGTGCCGGCTGGACCCTCACAGTGCTAGTATTATAAAAGGTATAAAAAACGCTACTTAGCCACATCCATGTAAGGTATACAGGGAACTATCAAAAAGAAGGGTAAACTCATGCACTCCGTTTCGTTACTGACTGCCATGGAATCTTGCTAGGCATTCGTGCTTTTGTAGAGATGAAAAACAAGATGCAGAGCTCTGGAATAGGAGAGAGTGGCCACCTTCATCTCAGCCACCATGGCGTTTTGAAAAAAGAGTCTTGGGGAGCTCAAATTGATGCTGATACAATGTAGGAAACAGATCAAGGGCAATAAAAAACAAAAAACAAAGAGGCTGGCTAATCTCTGCTTGCAAAAACATACAGCAGTGGCCAGAAGGGAGGTCAATTTGAGATGTAGTGTTTTTGTGCTTGAGGTATGGTCAGAATCATGAAGAAGTACCCAGAGCATAAAAAACACTATTGTATCAGCATCAATATGAGTTTCGTGTGGCTCTTTAGGTAACAGAATGGCGCCCATGATGAAGATTGCCACACTCTCCTATTCTATGGCTCTGACGAGACTGCCACGGAGACCAGTGAAAATGTATCACAAAAACACACACACACACACACACACACACACACACACACACACACATGTACACTAAGATGAGGCTTCAAGCTGGACAAGACAATAGGCAAAGCAGCTTAGCAAGGTTCACTTAGTACAGAGGACTTGACATTGGCCGAAGGTACCCAGACTCCAATCGCACGCATAAATATAATAATAACAATAATAATAATAGTAGAGGACACCAAACTAGAGTAGGTTCAGTGACTTGTTCAAACCTTTCCAATACACACTCAAGTCAGGCAAAAAGAAAGTAAAGTAGACCTATTTATTGCAAGACAGATACTAAAGAGATTCAAGTTAAGTGGAGGTGTTATTTCAGTGGGATTTAGCGATTTGGGATTAGTGGGACTTCAAGAATGTGAGAAGATGGATTATAAATGAAGACAAAGAAGTTATGGAAGAGGGGGCAGGGCTTCAGGAGGGCAGAGGTTAGTTTAGCATACAAAGACTTTTATAACTGGTCACCTTTCCCTGACATGAGAACAAATCAGTGGAGTGTATGCAAGTCACTCAGGACTCAGAATGTTGCATTTGTTGTGACTTTCAATGATTTCAGGTGTTGGGTTTCTTATAACTGTCTGCCTCTGAGGACTCATAAAGTTGGGTTTGTCATATCTTTCTACTTTTAATGCCTCAAAGAACCCAAGAATTTCAACCTCCTTTCATCTGACCAATCACCTCCTTTAGCTATGGAAGAGGGGGTTAGCCTTCAAGAGGGCAAGGGTCAGTTTAGCGTATAGAAACATTTTCCCTGACATGAGTACTAATTGGTAAGGTGTAAATAAATCGCCAAACATACTCTAAGGTGCCATGAGACAGAGCAGTGGCAGCAGCCTTCCCTTGCTGCCACTTTGTCCCCCTCAACTCCCTCTAGGCTAGACAACAACACCAACGATACAAGAGACTGTGTGGGTGGCAGAAGACTAACGCCAGGATCTTTTAAACGTCGTAATAGCGTCTCCTAACAGGTACATGGCTGGCCTGGCTTTTTTGTTCCATTTTCGCGACGAAGTTAGTAAGAAATGTTGGGTTTTCACTGTTGTCAACGTATTACAAACTCAGACGTAAAAATTTATATAAGAAATCAGCAAAACCAACTAACTATGCCTTGAAAAACGGGTAAAAAATACAAACCAGCCACGTTAGTGTTCATGAAGACTAATTCGACGTTTGGAAAAATCAGGCAAAAGGTCCATATTCTCTAGCATTTCAGGGCTCACACATCTATTTCATAAAGCCTTCATAGAGGTTGTGTTAGTATGTCCATGGGTAGTTTTATGCCTAGTGATAGTTTGACAAGGCTTGGGTAGAGGTTGTGTTAGTATGCCCATGGGTAGTTTTATGAGCCTAGTGGTAGTTTGACAAGGCTTTGGTAGAGGTTGTTGTGTTATTATGTCCATGAGTAGTTTTATGAGTCTAGTGATAGTTTGACAAGGCTTTGGTAGAGGTTGTTGTGTTATTATGTCCATGAGTAGTTTTATGAGTCTAGTGATAGTTTGACAAGGCTTTGGTAGAGGTTGTTGTGTTAATATGTCCATGGGTAGTTTTATGAGCCTAGTGATAGTGTGACAGGGCTTTGGTAGAGGCTGTGTTAGTATATCCATGGGTAGTGTTATGATAGATATATTGGTAGAGGTTGTGTTAGTATTGCCATGGGTGGTTTTATAAGCCTAGTGGTAATTTGGCAAGGCTTTGGTAGAGGCTGTGTTAGTATATCCATGGGTAGTGTTATGATAGATAGATTGGTAGAGGTTGTGTTAGTATTGCCTTGGGTAGTTTTATGAGCCTAGTGATAATTTGACAAGGCCTCTGCACCATGAACATGAAGAAACACTCATGAGAACCTGACTAACCTCCTTTGTGGTCCTTGAAAATAGATGCTGTGAGAGCCAAAGGCATCTGAGAATATGGGCGTGAGTCGTAGGGGAAAAACCAAGGCCAGATGGAAGCCTTGTGTGTGTGTGTGTGTGTGTGTGTGTGTGTGTGTGTGTGTGTGTGTGTGTGTGTGTGTGTGTGTGTGTGTGTCTCCAATACCCATGAAAAATGACATGCACATAAAAAATAAAAATAAAATAGTGACCCATTAACTGTTGGCTTCACTTAATAGACAATGTTGGCATAATGACACAAGTTTGAGTCCACCTCCTCCTCCTCCTCCTCCGTAGGTCACAAAACATCGGTCAATAACAAGATTTTCCCGTCATCTCAAGTTTCCTTTATTTTAAGTAGTGTACCCAAAGAAGTCGTGTAGCCAGAAAAATAGGTACATTCTGTGGGCAACAACACTGTAACCAAAGGAGTCATATAGATGGATAAAAAAGGTACATTCTGTGGGCAACAACTGACTGTACCCAAGGAAGTCATGTAGGTGGATAAAAAAAGGTACATTCTGTGGGCAACAACCGACTGACTACGCTGTGTTAAGAATCTTCCAAGAGAGAGAGACGCAGAGATGGAGAAAGGAGAGAAAGAGAAACACAGGGTAGTCATTTCATCTTGTTCCTCCAATACAAAACAATGAACCTAATAATAATAATAAACCGAAATGAGCTGGAACAAAATGGAATGAGCGCTTCCCTATATAATAACAACTACAAAAAAAAAATAATAGTAGTAGTAGTAGCAGTAGTAGTTATAGATCACCTCTTATCTGGAGTCCTCACAACAAGCTGATGATGGTGATGGTTGCCTCAATGTTGTTATGACCGTAGTTTTTCATCTCGTCACGCCTTGTCGTGTCTCAACTTGTCTCAGAGTGTTGTGATGGATGGATGGAGGAGCTTGTGTGTGTGTGTATGTGTGTGTGTGTGTGTGTTAAAGAAAAGATATATTTGAAGAAGGAAAGAAGGAAAGGAAATAAGGAAAGAAAGGAAGGAAGGAAATACTGAAAGACAAAATATAGAGTGAAGGAAGAAAGGAAGGAATGTGTGTGTGTGTGTGTGTGTGAGAGAGCGCGACAAACCACACACACGAAGCAACCAACCTCAGCATCATCAAGTGAAGTGTCAGAGCCCTATATAAACCCATGTGTGTGTGTGTGTGTGTGTGTGTGTGAGTGTGTGTATCTGTGTGTGTGTCTGTTAGCAGGGTCCTCGGAGTTGCATGTCTTCCTTCTTGGGGTCCTACATGGTCCTCCCTCACCCCAGGACAAGAGGTGCGGTATGGGGTATCGTGGGGACATGGGGACTGATGTGACGGGTAGCTCCTAACAATCCGGGGGTGAGGGAGGACTGCACCAGACTCATAGAACGCATGAAGGACGCCAGCAACGGAGGGCTCACTGCAGTATTGTCATTGGTTGGTGGCAGCGGGTGGGCAGCCGGGGTGTGCTGGGGTCGTCTCCTCTATGGGGTGCCCTGCGAGAAGTTCATGAGCAGGGTGACGCCTCTCTCCACCTCATCATCCTCCCCCAGCATCTTGGCCAGCTGGTCCTCGTTCAGCCGCACACCATGAGCATTGCCTGTTGGGGGAGGGCAGGGTAGTGTTAGTTTGCTCTCTCTCTCTCTCTCTCTCTCTCTCTCTCTCTCTCTCTCTCTCTCTCTCCTCATCTCCCTCTCCCTTTCTCTTTTCTGTATTGTCTCATCTCCTCTCTCTCTCTCTCCTCTCCTTTCAAATTGTCCTGTCTCTCTCTCTCTCCCTCCTCTCTTTTCTCACCTCATCTCCCTCCCTATCTCTTTTCTGTATTGTCTCATCTCCTCTCTCTCTTCTCTTCTCTCCTTTCAAATTGTCCTGTCTCTCTCTTTCTCCCTCCTCTCTTTTCTCACCTCGTCTCCCTCCCTCTCTCGCTATGGTATTGTCTCATCTCCTCTCTCTCTTCTCTCCTTTCAAATTGTCCTGTCTCTCCCTCCGTCTCCCTCTCTCCTTTCTAATCTCGTCTCCCTCCCTCTCTATTGTCTCGTCTCCTCCATCTCTCTCCTCTCCTTTCAAATTGTCCTGTCTCTCTCTCCACCACCCTCTCTCCTTTCTAGTCTCATCTCCCCCCCCTCTCTCTCTCTCTCTATTGTCTCATCTCCTCTCTCTCTTCTCTCCTTTCAAATTGTCCTGTCTCTCTTTCCCTCCTCTCTTTTCTCACCTCGTCTCCCTCCCTCTCTCTCTACGGTACTGTCTTGTCTCCTCTCTCCTCTTCTCTCCATTCAAATTGTCCTGTCTCTCTCTCCCTCCTTCTCTCTTTTCTGTATTGTCTCATCTCTCTTCTCTCCTTTCAAATTGTCCTGTCTCTCTCTCCCTCCCTCTCTCTTTCCTGTATTGTCTCATCTCTCTCCTCTCTTCTCTCCTTTCAAACTGTCCTGTCTCTCTCTCCCTCTCTCTCTTTTCTGTATTGTCTCATCTCTCTCTTCTCTCCTTTCAAACTGTCCTGTCTCTCTCTCCCTCCCTCTCTCTTTTCTGTATTGTCTCATCTCTCTCTTCTCTCATTTCAAATTGTCCTGTCTCTCTCTCCCTCCCTCTCTCTTTTCTGTATTGTCTCATCTCTCTCTTCTCTCCTTTCAAACTGTCCTGTCTCTCTCTCCCTCCCTCTCTCTTTTCTGTATTGTCTCATCTCTCTCTTCTCTCATTTCAAATTGTCCTGTCTCTCTCTCCCTCTCTCTCTTTTCTGTATTGTCTCATCTCTCTCTTCTCTCCTTTCAAATTGTCCTGTCTCTCTTTCCCTCCTCTCTTTTCTGTATTGTCTCATCTCTCTCTCTCCTTTCAAATTGTCCTGTCTCTCCTCCCTCTCTCTCTTTCTCCTCCCTCTCTCTTTGTCTTGCCTCTCTTCTCTCCCTCACCTGCATGCTCAAGGAACAGCCCCTTGAGCAGCCCCAGTTCCTTATTGAGTATCTTGATGTTTTCCTCCAGCTCCTCGTTCTCATTCCTCAGCTGGGTCACGCGGTTCACCATTTCCTGCGTCTTCTGCTTGGTCTTGAGCCGTGACTTCTTCACAGCCTCATTGTTGCGGTCACGGCGTCTATAGCGAGAGGAGAGGGAGGGAGGGGAAAAAGGGGAGTTACATGAGTGAGTTTTTTTGGGTTCGCATTTTGGGGGGGTCTTATTTATTTATTTATTTACTTATATCAAAGGTTTCAGCTACAGGGATGTATAATTAGATGCTTTTGGGTGTTATACTATAGCTCAAGGGGAGAAAAAAATAGGAACGAAAAGGAAAGAAAAGAGAAAAATGGAAAAGATAAAAAGAAGAGGCAAGGAAAAGAGAAAGAGGAAGAAAAAAGAAAAGGGATAAGAAAAAAAATAATAGTTATAACAGCAATGGTGGTAACTCAGTGGGAAAAATAGATGTGAAAGAAGAAATGAAAGAACAGGAGAAAGGAAAATAGAATGAAAACCAAAAACAATAAAATAATGACAGCAAAGGAAGCAGCTCACGGGGGAACAAAGGAAAAGAAAAAAAATGGTAATAAAAAAATAAAAAGAAATAAAGATTGAGGAAAAAGAAAACAAAGTGAGAAATTACAGCAAACGAGGCAGCTAAAAAAGGAGAACAGAAAAGAGGACAAATGAAAGAAAAAAAGAATGTGAAAAAGAAGAAGAGTAGAAAAGAAAAAGAAAAAAGGACATGAATGAAAGAAAAAGAATGTGAAAAAGAAGAGTATAAAAGAAAAAGAAAAAAGGTCATGAATGAAAGAAAAAGAACGTGAAAAAGAGCAAAAAAGAAAAAGAAAAATGGACATGAATGAAAGAAAAAAAATGTGAAAAAGAAGAGTAAAAAAGAAAAAGAAAACAGGACATAAACTAAAGAAAAAAAAGAATACAAAACCCAAAAGGGAAGAGAAAGAAAAAAATGAAAAGCAAAACAAAAAAAGGAAGAAAAATGAAGGAAAAAGCCCCCCCTCTACGTCTGTCTTTGGGCCTCACTTGCGGTATTCCTCAGTGTTCTTGGTGTAGCGCCGTCCACCGTTCCCGTGTGAGTTTGAGGACTCCTCCCCGCTCTCGCTGCTCAGGCCTTCCATCCTGGGCGACAACACTCCTCCTGACGGGCAGAGCGGCGCCTTGCTGAACTTCATGTGCCTACACAACGTCTGCTGAGGGGGGAACACGGGTAAGTAAATGACTGACTCCTGCTGCGGGAAGAACGTACGAGACAAATTCATAAATGGAGTAATATAAGACAAAATAAATAAGTAAATAAATATTCCTGGGCCTATGCTGCGCCTGGTGAATGGGGAAACATGAGTAAATAAATGACTGACTCTTGCTGTGGGGGAAACAAAAACAAATAAATAAATAAATCTAAATAGGCTTACGCTACACCTGGCAGGAGGGACATAAACAAATAAATAATTAATAAATAAAAAAAGAATGAAGTGCATAAAATAAGAACATAAGAACATAGGGAAACTGCAAGAGGCCGGGTGGCCTACACAGGGCAGCTCCAGAATCCCCCCCATAACTACGCCTATTACGAGATAAAATGAATGAATAAATAAGTACGCACCTCTACGTGGCAATGCACAAATCAGTAAGTAAATGAAGCAATATGAAATAAGTGAAAGAAATTCATACTTCTGCAGAAGAAGTAACATAAACAAATAAATACACAAAGATACACAAATAAATAAATGAACAGATAAACAAATAAACAAATAAAGTCAATATACAGTCATAC
This sequence comes from Eriocheir sinensis, assembly GCF_024679095.1. Taxonomy (NCBI): domain Eukaryota; kingdom Metazoa; phylum Arthropoda; class Malacostraca; order Decapoda; family Varunidae; genus Eriocheir; species Eriocheir sinensis. Next base: position 1,352,919 of record NC_066562.1, on the reverse strand, counting down.
CTGGGTTTACAAGTGCCTTAGTTTAAGAGTGTTTTGATTTACGAGCAAAAAGATATCACAGTAAATGATTTGGTTTACGAGCGGTATACGAGCATCCTGTTTGTACTGTAATGACCTAAGCTGGTTCTACGTTAGGTAGGACATACTACAAGTAACGTAGCCAGTATATTCAACCGAGTTTATTCCAATTTCCTCTGAAGAAGCAGTAAATAAAACTAGTTGAGAATGAAGCAAATTAATGAGTAGTATTAGATAGAATAAATTAATACTTCTACAAATAAATAAAAGTAAATAAATCAGGATTAAAAAATAAGACAGAGAAATATATACCTCTGCAAGTGAGTCATGAAAATAAACAAACAAATACAAATAAAATGCATATATGAATGACTGAAATGAAATAAAAGCAAGTAAACGAATAAAAAATAAACGTGAAACAATATAACCAATACAAAAAAGCATGATATAAAAGTACTTAACCCGGTAGCAGCGACGGACCAAATTTGTGGCTTTACCATGTAGCAGCGACGGGCCAAATTAGTGCCATGATATAAACCCCCAAAATAGATGATACATAAACTGATCACAAATGTTTTGATATACATTATGAAATGGTTTGTGTGAGGGGTGATTTTTTCTCATTTTTCTCGCTTGGAGGGACCATTAAGAAACATGATCCCCGCTGCTACCAGGTTAAGGAGACAATCACGAAAGGAAAAGATGGATAAAAAATAAAAAATAAAACATGAAAAGAAGGAAGGGAAAGAGAATAACTAGGAACTTCAGGGGAAAGATATGGACAGATAAATGAGGTATAAGGAAAGGAGGCAATAAAGAGGAGGAAAAGATGCTGAAGAAAAACGATGGAGCAAAGGAAGGAATAATGAAGATAAGGAAATGTACTAAAGAAAGAAGACGAAGAAAAAGGAGGAAGAAAATGATGGCATGATGGTAGGGAAGGTACGAAAGATGATGGAGAAAATGAAGACAAAAATGAAAGCAAGGAAATGTAATAAAGAAGACGAAGAAAATGGAGAAAGAAAATGATGGAAAAAATGAAGACAAAAATGAAGACAAGGAAATGTACTACAGAAAGAAGACAAAGAAAATGGAGAAAAAAAATGATGGAAAAAATGAAGACAAAAATGAAGACAAGGAAATGTACTAAAGAAAGATGAAGAAAACGGAGAAAGAAAATGATGGAGAAAATGAAGACAAAAATGAAGGCAAGGAAATGTACTACAGAAAGATGAAGAAAACAGAGAAAGAAAATGATGGAGAAAATGAAGACAAGGAAATGTACTACAGAAAGAAGACGAAGTAAATGGAGAAAAAAATGATGGAGAAAATGAAGACAAAAATGAAGGCAAGGAAATGTACTAAAGAAAGAAGACAAAGAAAACAGAGAAAGAAAATGATGGAGAAAATGAAGACAAAAATGAAGACAAGGAAATGTACTACAGAAAGAAGACAAAGAGAACGGAGAAAGAAAATGATGGAGAAAATGAAGACAAAAATGAAGGCAAGGAAATGTACTACAGAAAGAAGACAAAGAAAATGGAGAAAGAAAATGATGGAAAAAATGAAGACAAAAATGAAGGCAAGGAAATGTACTAAAGAAAGATGAAGAAAACGGAGAAAGAAAATGATGGAGAAAATGAAGACAAAAATGAAGGCAAGGAAATGTACTAACGAAAGAAGATGAAGAAAACGGAGAAAGAAAATGATGATAGGGAAGGTAAGAAAGAAGATGGGGGAACAGAAAGAAAAAAAAATGAAGACAAGGAAATCAAGTGAACCACAGTAAGTGACCAACCTTGAGCCTCGGTGCTGAGGTGGTGAGCAATGATGATGATGATGATGGTGGTGATCCTGGTAGTGGTGATGAGCGGTGGTGCCAACAGCAAGCAGTGGTGGTGAGTGTCAAATCAGTGAGCACTAGGTTACGTGGTGGTGCTGCCAGCGACGGCGGCGGTGGTGTTGACGGTGTTGCTGCTGCTGTTCCAGGCGCGGATGGCTGAGCTGTGGCCCGGGGCGCTCCCCCCCAAAAGACGTGAACCTCACTCACTTGCCGAACCTGTCCAAACAAACAAGAAAGGTGACGGTGGTGGAGGCGGTGGTGTAGGCTGGGTGTCGGCTTACCATCAAAGGAGAAAATAGTGCTCTGTCCCGTATTCTCAGATGGTTTTGGCTCTCACAACAACCATTTCCCAAGGCCACAAAGAATTAGTCAGTTCTCATGAGTGTTTTTACGTTCATGGTGCAAAAGCCTTGTCAAACTATCACTAGGCTCATAAAACTACCCATGGAAATACTAACACAACAACCTCTACCAAAGCCTTGTCAAACTACCACCAGGCTCACCCATGGAAATACTAACACAACAACCTCTACCAAAGCCTTGTCAAACTACCACCAGGCTCACCCATGGAAATACTAACACAACAACCTCTACCAAAGCCTTGTCAAACTACCACCAGGCTCACCCATGGAAATACTAACACAACAACCTCTACCAAAGCCTTGTCAAACTACCACCAGGCTCACCCATGGAAATACTAACACAACAACCTCTACCAAAGCCTTGTCAAACTACCACCAGGCTCACCCATGGAAATACTAACACAGCCTCTAACAAAGCCTTACCAAATGTGTGTGTAAGCCCTGAAATGTTTGGGATTATGGGCTCTGTTCATTAGCAGAAAAAAAAGAACTAGATAAACAAGCAAATCCAGAGAATGAGTGAATAAATAAGGGAAATTAAAATACAAATCATGATAAATATAAAACATAGAAGAAAATAATAAGAAAGTAAGAAAATAAAACAATATAATGGAATATAATAATGACAACTTGCTTTCTTGATGTCCAAAAAGAACTAAACTAGATCCTCCCAGTGTAGCAATAGTAGCAGCAGTAGAAGTAGTAGTAGTAGTAGTAATGATGGTAGTAGTTGTGGTAGTAGTGGTAGTAGTAGTAGTAGTAGTAGTAGTAGTAGTAGTAGTAATAGCAGTAGTAGTAGTAGAGGTAGTAGTTGTAGTAGAAATAGTAGTAGTAGTGGTGGTAGTAATATAGAAGTAGTAGTAGTAGTAAAAGATGCAGTAATAACTGTAAAATATACACAAAAATGCCTTAATATGCACTTCATTAAAAGATAAACTCAAAACAGCAATTACTGCACCAACAGATGAGATTAATTAAGTCTTATGCTAATAATAAATATGAGATACTAAGCAGCGACCTATTAGTAAACAAGTGTGTGTGTGTGTGTGTGTGTGTGTGTGTGTGTGTGTGTGTGTGTGTGTGTGTGAGTGTGTGTTTGCTCTTGCACTATGAATACATAAAACTATTGCAACACACCAACCATGGAGAGAGAGAGAGAGAGAGAGAGAGAGAGAGAGAGAGAGAGAGAGAGAGAGAGAGAGAGCACAACCATCATCATCATCATCATCATCAACCCATGTTACCAGTCTTCCTCTTTTCGTCATTTTTTGATCCTCCAAACGTCTCTCTCTCTCTCTCTCTCTAATAATATGACGGAATAGAATCTTTATCAAAAACAATTATATAGCTTAAGGAATTAAAAAAAAAAGGATTCAATGTTATTATTCTTACCATTATTATTATTATTATTATTATCATCCCTTCAAAACAAAGACAGGCAAACGTGGCGCGCTTTCTCCCAAGACTTTTTCCAATAATCTTAAATCGATAACAACTGTATATCATAATTGATGTGGTGGTAGTGGTGATGGGGGTGGTAGGCGTTGTAGTAGTAGTAGTAGTAGTAGTAGTAGTAGTAGTAGTAGTAGAGGAGAAAACCTACCTCATTAGAGCGTACAAAAAGTAGCGCCACTATAAACACTTGTTTTGTTCATCAGATGTCGTTACTGTTTCTGAATCTTTGCAGCGTAGGCCCCTACGCTCTAAAGATTCTGGCCATACTACTCCACCTCATATGCCAACGGACTCACAAAAAGTCGAAACAATCTGAGGACGTGAAGGCGGTACAAAGAAGAATGGAGCTGTGGAGGAAAGGGGACGTCCGGAAGCTACTTGACGAGGCTAAAACACTGCAGGAGAGACTAGGCAGACGTAACAGTCGCAAGAAGGACAGTAACGACAGGGCTAGAAACTTTGCTGACAAGATGAGACAAGGCAAAGTGGCCATGGCAACTAGATCACTGTCAATAGAAGATGAGGCAGCGGGAGTCCTTCCCATGACGGAAGAGACACGCCAGATCCTCAAGGACAAGCATCCAGATGCTAGACCTGCACACCCAGAAATGAAGGTCCGTGGAGACTACACCCCACCGCATCGAGTTGTCTTCGACCATATTAGCGGTGACGTGATCTGGAAGCACGCCCTTCACACGCAGGGAGCGGCTGGACCATCAGGCTTGGATGCCAAGGGGTGGAAACACCTCCTCAGTAAGAACATCTTTGGTAATCCAGCTGTGGATCTTCGCGACGCAATAGCCGCCCTAGCAAGAAAATTGGCGTCAGAGAATTGCCAACACCTCGAGCCTTTGATGGCCTGCCGGCTCATCCCGCTGGATAAAAAACCAGGCTGTCGCCCCATCGGGATAGGGGAGGTGCTCAGGAGGATCATAGGCAAGGCTGTCATGGAGGTGGTGAAGGACGACGTGAGGAAGGCGGTGGGAAACCTCCAAGTGTGTGCGGGTCAGCAGGCTGGATGTGAAGCTGCCATTCACGCTGTCAGGAGAATGTTCGAAGACCCAGAATGCGAGGCGGTGCTGATGGTGGACGCTGCAAATGCTTTCAACAACATCAATAGGGAAACAGCACTGCACAACATCAAAATCAAGTGCCCTATATTCGCCCAATATATTGAAAATACATACAAGGAACCTGCCAGACTGTTCATCAGCAGTCATAATGACCAACGACTTGGAGACCCGGTGGCCATACAATCCTCAGAGGGCACCACCCAGGACCAGTGGCCATAGCAATGTTTGCCCTGGGAATGATGAAGTTGCAGGACATCATCCGCCATGAAAACACCAACGTCAAACAGGTGGCGTATGCGGATGACCTCACCGGGGTAGGAAAGTCTGCAGACCTCAGGAAATGGTGGGACCTCGTCAATGAACATGGCCCTAAAATAGGGTACCATCCCAACGCCACGAAGTCTGTGGTGATTGTAAAACCAGAGGCATACGATCGGGCCAAAACAGCATTCCAGGGCAGTAACGTGAAACTGTCAGTGACTGGAGAAAGACACCTCGGGGCAGCCATTGGAACAGCTGAATACAGAACCGAATATGTGAAAACGGCTGTAAAGCGCTGGGAGTCCGAACTGCAGAGACTGAGCGAGATCGCCAAAACAGAACCGCAGGCAGCCTACGCAGCATTTACGTACGGTGTCAAGCATAAATGGAACTACCTCATGAGGACAGTTCCTGATGTTGCTCCGTTACTAAAACCTCTGGAAGATGCTATCAGAAACACCTTCATACCGGCGATAGCAAATGGGAGATGTCCCAGCGACCAAGAGAGAAGATTGCTGGAGTTGCCGCCAAGAATGGGTGGGCTCGGCATCACCAACCCGCAAAATCTGGCTGAGTCTGAATTCGGGAACTCAATCCGAATCACAGCCTCCTTGACCGGATATATTACCAATCAAAATGAAAGGGGAGAAGACAACCCTCAAGATATTAGGTCACTAAGGAATGAAATCTCCATAAACAGAGAAGGAAAACAGAGAGACACTCTGAGTGACCTAATGAGAGAACTCCCAGAAGACACAAGGAGGAGGACAGATATTGCACAGGAAGTGGGCGCTTCAAACTGGCTAACCACACTATCTATCAGGGCAAAAGGCTTCAACTTAAACAAAAAAGAATTTACTGATGCCCTTGCCCTCAGGTATGGCTGGCCAGTGGATGGGCTCCCAAACATGTGTAACTGTGGCTCACCCTTCAACCAAAATCATGCCATGACATGCAAGAGAGGAGGTTTCGTCTGCATGAGACATGATGAAGTAAGAGACGTAACAGCTCAGATGCTGAAAGAAGTCTGCCACGACGTGACTGTGGAACCCATGCTCCCTCTGCAAGGCGAACACCTCGCCAGACGCACCGCTAATGTTTCGAACGAAGCACGAGTGGATGTTGGCGCCAGAGGGTTTTGGACTCGTGGACAAAGGGCATACTTTGACATAAGGATCTTTGATCCCATGGCCCATTGCCACAGAGACCTGACCCTTGATGCAGCCCACAGAAGAAACGAACAAGAGAAGAACAGAGCATATGAAGAAAGAATACAGAATGTGGACCAGGGCTCCTTCACCCCGGTAGTATTCACGACGGCAGGAGGGATGGGACCAAGGGCGCAGAACTTCTACGCAAGACTCGCCGAAACACTGGCGGATAAGAAACAACAGCCAAGAAGCAGTGTGGTCGCCTGGATGAGATGCAGGCTGTCCTTCTCCCTCCTGAGGTCAGCCTTGGTCTGCCTGAGAGGAACCAGGTCACCTGCACCCAAAACCACCCGCATTGCTGACCTGGACTTTGAGGCGACGGTGGTTGACAGTCGTATCAACCACAAGCTCTGTTAGCTTAAAAATAAAATGTTTAGTAAAGTTTGTAATATTAAATAAAGATGGTTGTCGGCCACAGTCATCGGCGGGGTGGGGCCAATGAATTGCTTTGTGAAAGGATATGAGAAAATATACCGCTCACAACGCAACTCTAATAGATGGAGGCCCGTAGTAGTAAAAAAAAATAAAAAAATAAAAAAAAGTAATAGTAGTAGTAGTAGTAGTAGTAGCAGGAGGAGGAGGAAGAGGAGGAAACAGAAGAAATAAGAAATGACACGAGATATACAAGTAAAAAATAAGAAAACAAACAAGAAAAATCAGAAATAAGTAAAAAAAAAGATAAAAGGAGGAATGATTAAGTAGTAAGTGGCAGTAGTAGTAACAGTAGTTGCAGCAATAGTAGTAGTAATAGTAGTAGTAGTATATAGTAGTATAAGTAGTAGTGGTAGAAGTAGTACCAGCAATAGTAGTAGTTGTAGTAGTAGTAGTAGTAGTAGTAGTAGTAGTAGTAGTAGTAGTAGTAGTAGTTTCTTGGCCTATAAGAACTGAAGTTGATTATGTAAATACTCAAGTGTGTGTGTGTGTGTGTGTGTGTGTGTGTGTGTGTGTGTGTACAATCAATACTCACTCAGCTGCCGGGTGGTTGTTGTGGTGGTGGTAGTGAAGGTACTGGCGGCCGGCGGTGGTGGTGGTGGCGCGAGAGAGGCGACTAAACGATGACGCAACACCTCCACCACCACCACTACCTCTACCACCACCACAACCACCACCTCTACCACCACCACGACTACCACCACCACCACCACCTGCATCCCCTTTACCACCACCACTACTATCACCATCACCTCCTCCTCCACCACCACCACCACCACCATCAGCTGATTGCGTCATACCCGGCAACACACACACACACACACACACACACACACACACACACACACACACACACACAAGGTTAAGGGATGTATTTCTTAGTTGTTTTTTTGTATCTCTTAATGTCAAATGAACACGTGAGGAGGTAAGTGGTGCTATTTCTCTCTCTCTCTCTCTCTCTCTCTCTCATTTCTTTCGCATTATTTTCATGTACTTACGAGAGAGAGAGAGAGAGAGAGAGAGAGAGAGAGAGAGAGAGAGAGTGAAGCAACACCCCCAATGGAGAGAAAGATAAACTGGAAGGCGATTTCACAAGAACGGTCGGTCGCAATAACTCTCTCTCTCTCTCTCTTCTATATCAACACATAACAATATTATATCAAAAAATTTACATCGTCCATTATGTTTTGTTTTAAGAGCTTATGAATTCACTGTGTCAAACCTAACCTTTCCTTTTCCCTCCTCTATCTTCCTCGCCTCTTTCCTCTCTCTCCTCTTTCCCTTCCTCCCTCACCTTTCCTCTCCTCCTTAGCCTTTACCCTCCAGTACAACTTCTTCGCCCAATGCAACACGTGATAATAAAGTCCAATATCATCTCTCTATATGTGAACTGTGTGACGCAAACCTGATATAACCTTATGCAACACGTGATCAGAACATGTATTACTAAACTCTATAGGAAAACTGTGACGCCAGACTAATCTAACGCAAGAAAACGTAATAGCTACAAATATATTCCTTGCTCGTCACCTCTCTCTGTTCCTGCTCATCCTTCATACAACACGTGATCAGAATATGTATTACTAAACTCTGGAGAAAAACTGTGACGTCAGACTAATGTAACGCAAGGAAACGTATTAGCTACAAATATATTCCCTGCTCGTCACCTCTCTCTGTTCCTGCTCATCCCTCATGCAACACGTGCTCAGAACATGTATTACTAAACTCTGGAGGAAAACTGTGACGTCAGACTAATGTAACGCAAGAAAACGTATTAGCTACAAATATATTCCTTGCTCACTTCTCTTTGTTCTTGTTCATCCTTCCATGCAACACGTGATCAGAATATGTACAATTAAACTCTGTAGGAAAACTGTGACGTCAGACTAATGTAACGCAAGGAAACGTATTAGCTACAAATATATTCCTTGCTCGTCACTTCTCTCTGTTCCTGCTCATCCCTCATGCAACACGTGCTCAGAATATGAACAACTAAACTCTGTAGGAAAACTGTGACGTCAGACTAATGTAACGCAAGGAAACGTATTAGCTATCTTTAATTCCTACTGGAAGTTTGCCTTTGTACAGCCTGTGCCTAAGAAGGGTGACCGTTCCAATCCCTCAAACTACCGCCCTAAAGCTTTACTTTCCTGTCTATCTAAAGCTTTTGAATAAATCCATAACCGGAAGATTCAAAAACACTTTTCCACTTCTAACCTTCTATCTGATCGCCAGTATGGATTCCGCAAGGGGCGTTCTACTGGCGATCTTCTTGCTCTCTTAACTGACTCTTGGTCATCCTCTCTTAGCCGTTTCGGTGAAACTTTCTCTGTTGCGCTAGACATATCGAAAGCCCTCGATAGAGTCTGGCACCAGTCTTTGCTTTCTAAACTGCCCTCTTTCGGGCTCTATCCCTCTCTCTGTTCCTTTATCTCCAGTTTCCTTACCGGCCGTTCTATCTCTGCGGTGGTAGACGGTCACTGCTCTTCCCCTAAACCTATCAACAGTGGCGTGCCACAGGGCTCTGTCATATCACCCACTCTCTTCCTGTTATTCATCAATGATCTTCTTTCCATAATAAACTGTCCTGTCCACTCATACGCCGACGACTCCACTCTGCATTATTCAACTTCTTTCAACAGAAGACCATCACAAAATATATACAGGGGCCTTGTCCGCACTCGTATGGAGTATACATCTCACGTGTGGGGAGGCTCCACTCACACAGCTCTTCTGGACAGAGTGGAGTCTAAGGCTCTTCGTCTCATCAGCTCTCCTCCTACTGATAGTCTTCTACCTCTTAAATTCCGCCGCGATGTTGTCTCTCTATCTTCTATCGGTATTTTCATGCTGACTGCTCTTCTGAACTTGCTAACTGCATGCCTCCCCCCCTCCCGCGGCCCCGCTGCACACGACTTTCTACTCATGCTCATCCCTATACTGCCCAAACCCCTTATGCAAGAGTTAACCAGCACCTTCACTCTTTCATCCCTCACGCTGGTAAGCTCTGGAACAATCTTCCTTCATCTGTATTTCCTCCTGCCTACGACTTTAACTCTTTCAAAAGGAGGGTATCAGGACACCTCTCCTCCCGAAATTGACCTTTCTTTCGGCCACCTCTTTTGATTCTTTTTTGGGAGCAGCGAGTAGCGGGCTTTTTTTTTATTATTGTTTTATTTTGTTTTGTGTGCCCTTGAACTGTCTCCTTTGTTGTAATAAAAAAAATTAAAAAAAAAGCTACAAATATATTCCTTGCCCCTCCTCTCTTTGTTGCTCCTAATAACGCCTTCCCTCCATGCAACACAAACTCTCTATAGAAAAACTGGGTGAAGCTAAACTAATATAACAACACAAGTAAACGCAACAGCTAACACAAATCTTCCTACCTCGTCACTTGAATTTGTTACTCCTTATAACGCCTTCCCTCCATGCAACACAAACTCGCTATAAAAAAACTGGGTGAAGCTAAACTAATATAACAACAACAAAATAAAACGCAACAGCTAAGACGCCTCATCACTTGCCTCTGTCGCTCCAAATAAATAAAAATAAAATAAAAAAAACGCAACACGTGATCATAAGCTACATTATAATATCCCTAAGCTAACCCTGACACAAAACTTAACACAAAAAAAACGCAACAGCTACACAAATTTTCCTTCCTCGTCATGTATTAATGTCTCTTCTTGCATAAAAAACGCAACACGTGATCATAAGCTACATTATAAACTCCGTAAATTAACCCTGGGACGCAAAACTTTAGATAACAAAGAAAACGCAACAGCTATACAAATTTTCCTTCCTCGTCACTTGCCTGTCTCTTCTTGCATAGAAAACACAACACGTGATCATAAGCTTAATTATAATCTAAACGAACCCTGTGACGCAAAGCTTAAGATAACACAGGGAAAAACGCAACTATACAAACGTTTCTTCCACGTCGCTGTTTTCGTGGCTCCTTCAAAACGTTTCTGGGCCATATTCTTGAAGTAAACGTTTCGATGCCTAAGTTCACATATTTTTACAAAGGCTTTCGTAGGAGTTTTTAACATTTCCAGGAGTATATTTTTCTAAGACTGGTGGTAGTTTGACCCTTCTTCTGCACCATGAACCTTTAAACACAGATTTGACAAGACTTTCGTAGGAGTTTTGAACATTTCCAGCGGTAGTGTTCTGAGCATGGTGGTAGTTTGACCCTTCTTCTCTACCACGAACCTTAGAAACATATTTGACAGGACTTTCGTACGAGTTTTTAACATTTCCAGGGGTAGTTTTCTTCGTCTGGTGTTAGTCTAATCCTCTTCTGTACCATGAACCTATAAAACACATATTTGACAGGACTTTCGTAGGAGTTTTGAACACTTCCTGTGGTAGTTTTCTGACCCTGATGGTAGTTTGACCCTTCTGTACCATGAACCTTTAAGACATATTTGACAGGGGTTTCGTAGGAGTTTTGAACATTTCCAGGGGTAGTTTTCTTCGTCTGATGTTAGTCTAGCCCTTTTTTGTACAATGAACCTATAAAACACATATTTGACAGGGCTTTCGTAAGAGTTTTGAACATTTCCTGGGGTAGTTTTCTGAGCTTGGTGGTAGTTTGACCCTTCTCTACCACGAACCTAAAAAAACACATACATTAGAACCCGACTTATCTTTCTGGCCTTTGGTTGATGTGGGAGGAGGAAACGTCTGACAAAACCATCATTATATTAGGCTCGTGGGACGCTACGTGACGCGCCACATGCAACCATCACAATCTACGTCACCACGCCACATCCCACCCAGCTGTGACCACTCAGAACTGGAGGGAGGTAGGCAGGGGAGGTAGAGACAGGAAGAAGTGGGCGAGGGTGGCGAGGTGGAAAGGGAGAGGGAGAAAGGGAGAGGAGGGTGAGGAAGAGAGGGTGAGAGGAAGAATGGGGGAGGAGGGGGAGGGTGGTAGAAAGGGTGAGAGGAAGAAGAGGAAGAGTAGGGGAGCCTCACCCTTGATCCTACATAACGACTCTCCTCGTGTTCGAGAGAGAGAGAGAGAGAGAGAGAGAGAGAGAGAGAGAGAGAGAGAGAGAGAGAGAGAGAGAGAATTACAGAACTAAACCACTTTCTTACCTCCCTCCTCCTCTTTCTCCTTCCTTAAACTCCATTCTTACATTCATTCTCTTTCTTTTTTACATTCTTCCTCCTCTTTTTTTAGATCCTCCTTTTTCTCTGTTACATTCCTCCTCCTCCTCCTCTATCTATACACTTTTTTTTATCCACAAGGACCTATTTTTTCTCCATCTCTCCTCCGACATTACATTTCTTTTACTCTCTCCTCCTTTACCTCATTTTCTTAATCTTCCTTCTTATCATATCAAAGCATCTAAACACTTTAATTTATCCACATCCACCTCCTAACTTTTATTTTCTCTTACAACACGGAGAAAACATCTTATCTCACTACTACTACTACAACTATTACTACTTTCACTCGTGCTATCTTCTGAAGACCTAAGGAGACTAAGTGATGAGACTTGACAGATTAAATGACAAGACAAATAACGAGACACACACACACACACAACCTTAACCTTGGCCTTGATATAGCTGACAGGCGGGCCGTGTGTGTGTGTGTGTGTGTGTGTGTGAGAGAGAGAGAGAGAGAGAGAGAGAGAGAGAGAGAGAGAGAGAGAGAGAGATACAACAAAAAAAAGGGAGTCGGGAGAAGGGAGAGTTAAGAAAAAAGGGAGAAGGAGGAGGAGGAGGAGGAGGAGGAGGAGGAGAGAGAGAGAGAGAGAGAGAGAGAGAGAGAGAGAGAGAGAGAGAGAGAGATTCATAAATACTCATCTTAAATACCAGACATTAATTTCTCGATGTAAAAAAGAAAAGTATGCATCATCACAAAGTAAGAAGTAAGAAAAATCATTATAATCAAGTTCACAGTCACGTAGTATCGCATTTCTCTTCTTTCATAAACTATATAATACTGACACTGTACATTTTTCCTCTGTTTTATATATATATATATATATATATATATATAGATATATATATATATATATATATATATATATATATATATATATATATATATATATATATATATATATATATATATATATATATATATATATATATATATATATATATATATATATATATATATATATATATATATATATATATATATATGACAAAGTAAACGAGGAAAAAGAAAAAAGATGAAAAATAAATAAAAACTGAATGACAAAAGAACAAGAAAAAGGAAACAATTATAGTTTTACAGCAAACTACCCACAAATATATATGGGCCTACCTTTAATTATTTCCTTTTATAACGAGTATTAACAAAAAAACAAAGGATCAGAATAGGCCAAGCAGTCACTATAACTAACTTATAACTTATACCGGGCTTTTTTTTCATTATTTTCTTTTTTTATGCCCTTGAACTGTCAGGGGAAAAAAGCAATAAAGGAAATTAAAGGACAGTTATTAACCAAGCAATCACTGGAGCTTACAGGAGGGAAAAAGAAAGAATAAAGAATAAAAAAGGACTAATAAACCAAGCAATCAATATAACTAACAAACAAACTGAACCGAGGCGGAAGAAAGAACCGAAAACAATATTATATCCCATCGTCTACATGCAACAGCTCCGGTTAATCTCATCCAAAACACCACCCTTCTCTCACACCCACAAACGCAACATTCCACCTCTCACGCCAAGCTACTATAACCTGTGTTGCTATTATTTATAACCAATAACAATATCCTTAGTAATCATCCCCGAATTTGTCACTAAAGTCATACGCTGGACCGGAAATAAACAGTGACATGCGTTAAAGCGGATTCTTGGTGTGTAGATTCAAAGGGCGGGTCATAGAGGACTCAGAGCTGCCAACCTTTCCAATGACGTCCAAAATCAACGCTCCCACGCCGATATTCTCTGGTTTATTAATATTCCACGATGTTTACGAGTGTTAGGGATGAACTGTGTGTAATTTTGGATCTTTAAGTTTGTGTTGGTCTGTGTTTTGAAGTTTATAAGAAGGGAAAACGAGGGAAAATAAAGATGTTGTCACCCAGTCCGTCCTCTCTCACCCCTACTCTCTTCTGCAGTGTTCCAAGCCGCTGTCACTCTCAAAAGCTTCTTTCTCTCCCTTCTTTCTTTCTTCCTCCGTTCTTTCTTCCTTACTCTCCTCACTCCTTCCAACTCTTCCTTTCTCCCTCCGCCACTACTCTTTCTCTCTCTCTCTGCTTTCCCTTCCCTTCCTGCCCACGCACTAACCGTCTACCTCCTTACACATACACACACACACACACAAACACACACACACACACACACACACACACACACACACACAAGGAAGACTGAGTAATGGAACTTATCAAAATGGTCAAGACTTCGGAAATATATACAAACAGCGAAGAAAATGCTAAAAGTGCTACTTCATCGACCCTCCGTCCCTCCCTCTGTTGCTAAGGTCTGTCGCTATGCTATATTTACAATTGGAAGACGGAGTGGCCTGCCCCTCTACCCTACCCATGCCCAGTAGCAGCCCCTCTCGCCCCTTCCTTGTGCATTATACAACGCTGTAGAAGGTTAGGAAAAGTTGGGAACATGCATTATAGCTGCGCGTGGCGGCGGTGCTCATCTCCGTCACGTTGGAATAGATAATAATTGTCACCAGGGAAATGAGAAATGGTTGGAAGAGACAAACAGCAACTCCCCTATGCATTGTAAGACACACTAGTGATGGTAATACTTGTCACCCATCCCTACCTACCTACCTACCTGCCTACGTAAGTCACACATAGCAGAGGAATGGTTGGTAAATAGACAGACAGCCCCTACCCATACCCAGTAGCCTCTCTCGTATGCAATACTCGACGCTGTACCCTTGTGTAATAGTGATAATTATAATACTGTCACCCATCCCTACCTACCTACGTAAGTCACACATAGCAGAGAAGTGGTTAGTAAATACAGACAGCCCCTTCCCATACCCAGTAGCCTCTTCCTTATGCAATAGTCGACGCTGTACTTTTGTGGAAGTGATAATCATAATACTGTCACCCATCCCTACCTACCTACGTAAGTCACACATAGCAGAGAAGTGGTTAGTAAATATAGACAGCCCATACCCAGTAGCTGTACCTTTGTGGAATAGTGATAGCAATACTTGTCACCCTACCTATACCTACCTACGTCAAGGCCATGCACATCACAAAAGAATGGTTAGTAGTCAGACAGCGCCCTTCCCAGTACCTTGTCACCCCTACCACCTCTATTACAAGACGCTGTATGCTTGAGGAATGGTAATAATAGCCACCCATTACCTAACCATCACCCAGGCCTTCCTACGTTGCTATCCTCCCTCATGATGTAACAGAAATGGGTGATAGTCGTAAGCTGTAATAGTACGTAACGTAATTTAACCTTGTGCTTGTCATCTCTATCTATAACTCTATCTTTTGAAACTCGTCTCTGTTACCATACTGTATGCCACACACACACACACACACACACACACACACACACACTCCTTACTTCCTCCCTTCACTCATTCATTCTTTCTTCATTATTTACATCCTCTTTCCTTCTTTTTTTTTTCCCTTTCCATCTTTCAGTCTTTATATTTTTCCTCTTTTCTTTTGCACACACACACACACACACACACACCACCACCATCACATCACAGTAACCATCCCAGCCTCTTCACACCTCCCGCTCCCCTACACACACAGTCACTTAGCATTCGTTTCCTTATCGCAAGCATCGGTCCTTATCAGCCTGTGTCCTACATCCCACCACACACGGTATTTGGACGGCACTAGAGGCAGGAATTACCACCGCCACCTGTTTGCTTCCTCCCCGTATTAAGTATAGGAATATTCACACAAAAAAAGGAAGGAAGAAGAAAGGGAGAATAGCACGCCACTGAACATACAGACAGGAGAATGCTGTGAGATTATAAGTTACAGGGAGGAGGAAATACAGAAGAGGGAAAGCTGTTCGAGATTTGTTAAATGAAAGGATGAAAGAATGAAGATACTGGTGAACTCTTGCTTAAGGAGGTTAGCCAATGAAACTAATTAACATACCACTATCCAAGTCACAGGAAGAAGGATATACAGACGACGGAAAGCGGTTTGAAAGATGACCAATGGAAGGATGAAACAATGAAAATAAAGGTAAACTTTTGCATAAGGAAGTTGGACAAGAAAAAAAAAAAAAGACATGTCACTAACTAAAGAATCCATGTCATAGTAAGAAGGAAATACAGACGATGGAAAGCGGTTCGAGAAATGTTAAATGAATGGACGAAAGAATGACGATACAAGTGAAATCTTGCATAACGAATTTGGATAGTTTACATAATATTATATAACCTTTGTTCGTTTATGCTATGATGGATAGTTACCATTAATTTCCCAACACACACACACACACACACATATATATACATCTCTCTCTCTCTCTCTCTCTCTCTCTCTCTCTCTCTCTCTCTCTCTCTCTCTCTCTCTCTCTCTCACAGGCCTAACCGTCGATTATATAAACAGTACACACACACACCAGCCAATGACGTGTGTTTAGTTCGATAAGATACTCGACACCTTTCTGATAGTAACTTTCCTTCCTCTCAAGTGCCTGGTAACTATGAAACACACACACACACACACACACACACACACACACACACACACATGGTTCAAAATGGTTGTGATTTTTTTTTCCTTCATTCATTTTCGTAAGTTTTCCCTCGTTCTTTTTTTCCACTTCGACTTCTCTATTTTGCCTCCTTCCTTCCTTCCTTCCTTCCTTCTTTCTTTCTTTTTTTTCATTTCTTTTATTCCTCCTCTCTCTCTCTCTCTCTCTCTCTCTCTCTCTCTCTCTCTGGGATTGACGGAGAAATTAACAAAAATACCAACAACACAAGAGAGAGAGAGAGAGAGAGAGAGAGAGAGAGAGAGAGAGAGAGAGAGAATTAAAGCTGCACTCGAGGAGGCAGTCACGTGGATAAGGCATAGGCTGAGGCTTCCACGTGAGGAGGAGGAGGAGGAGGAGGAGGAGGAGGAAGAAGAAAAGGAGGAAGAAAAATATTGATGATGATATTGATAGTAGTAGTAATAATAATAATAAAAATAATAATAATAATAATAACAGGAGAGGAAGCACCTGACGTTAATCTTTAAGAGCTGATTTCACACACACACACACACACACACACACACACACACACACACACACACACACACATTACATCTTTAATTCTTCTTTTTTTCCCTTACAAGACAAATGTACGAACACATCTTAATATACAATAAAATATAAAAAAAATACACGCGTGGAAGAGTTAATGAATATTTTTAATCGATTAATCTGTAGAAAAAAAAATAGGGGGAAATAGAAGGTGAAGAAGAAAAAATGCAGAGGAAGAGGAAGAAAAATAAATGTCAAGCTTAAAACAGGAGTGAAGGGAAATACGTGAGAGAGAGAGAGAGAGAGAGAGAGAGAGAGAGAGAGAGAGAGAGAGCGGTGGTGGTGGGGGGGGGGGGGAAGATGGCAAGCAGAGAGCAACGACGCTGTATTGTGTAGGTCGGGAGAGAGAGAGAGAGAGAGAGAGAGAGAGAGAGAGAGAGAGAGAGAGGTGGGGGGGAGGGGGAGTAAGATAGCAAGCAGAGAGCAACGACGCAGTATTGTGTAGGTCGGGAGAGAGAGAGAGAGAGGGTGGGGGGTAAGATAGCATGCACAGTGCAACGACGCATTATATATTGTGGAGAGAGAGAGAGAGAGAGAGAGAGAGAGAGAGAGAGAGAGAGAGAGAGAGAGAGAGAGAGCAACCTTCTCATTACTGTACGTCCTTGCATCATTCCATCAAAAGAAAAAAAATGCAGATTTATCAAGAGGAGGATCAGGAGGAGGAGGAGGAAGAGACATGCTGCCCAAGGTTCAGGAGAGAAGCAAGCAACTGCGTCAATGCCAAGTAGAGAAGGAGGAGAGAGAGAGAGAGAGAGAGAGAGAGAGAGAGAGAGAGAGAGAGAGAGAGAGGAGGAGGAGGAGGAGGTGAGGGAGGACGGTAAAGATAATAACAATGAAAATTATAATGACCTTAAACATTCAATGAGTAAAATAATAATATGATAATGATGGTAATTATGATAAGGAGGAGGAAGAAGGACAAGAATAAATAAAGGAAGAACAAGAAATCAACAATAATTATTACAACAAAAAATAATAAAAAAGTTTCATAAAGGCCATGTGTGTGTGTGTGTGTGTGTGTGTGTGTGTGTGTGTGTGTGTGTGTGTGTGTGTGTGTGTGTGTGTGAAAACTTCCTGTGCTTTGGGGGAGGGTCACTGTCCTTAAAATGATGCGCGCGTGTGTGTGTGTGTGTGTGTGTGTGTGTGTGTGTGAATCAGACGTCAAGGTCATACTAAACACCAACAGCGACACTACTAACACAAACACTGCAACGTGATCTCCACCACCACCACCACCACTTCTCGACACCACCACCACCACCACCACAACCCACACCACTTCTCACCACCACCACCACCACTTCTAAACACCACCACTACCACCACCACCCACACCACTTCTTAACACCACCACCACCACCACTTCTCAACACACCACCACCACTACCACCACTTTTCAACCACCACCACCACCACGCATACCACTTTTCAACTGTCCTCACTCAACACCATATATGCCAATCACCAACAAAAAAAGCATCATCACCACCACCTTCACTACCACTGCCACCACCACTATCATCACTTTTCATCACCATATTGTCCTAACACCACCCAAAAAAGATCATCACCATTACGACTGGCACCAGACATCACCACCACCACCACCACGCACTACCTCCAGATATTACCACCACCACCATCACCACTATAACACCTTCACTACCACCAGCATCATCACTCTCCACTCTCTAACACCACCAAAAAAAATCATCACCACTACCGTCACCACCAGACATCATCACCACCACCATAACACCTTCACTACCACCAGCATCATCACTCTCCACTCTAACACCACCAAAAAAAATCACCACTACCATCACCACCACCACCATAACACCTTCCCTACCACCACCATCATCACTCTTCACTCTCTAACAGCACCATAAAAGATCATCACCATTACCATCACCACCAGACATCACCACCACCACCACCACCACTATCTCATGTTACCCCTCACCTCGGCTCACCACCACCACAGCCAACCTCCACTAACACTCATGTACTGCAACACCACGGCTATCGTCAACACCATCACCACCACTATAATCAACACCATTAGCACCACAATTTATCCTTGTTTATTCACCTCCTTATTCTTATTTTCTTTTAAAACCAAATTATTGCAACATGATCGCCACCACCACCTCTCTCTCTCTCTCTCTCTCTCTCTCTCTCTCTCTCTCTCTCTCTCTCTCTCTCTCAGACTTGTCATCAGTGGCCTCTATCACCTCTCCTCCTCCTCCTCCACCTCACTACAACGTATTCCTGTTCATCCTCCTCCTCCCCCTGAGAGAGAGAGAGAGAGAGAGAGAGAGAGAGAGAGAGAGAGAGAGAGAGAGAGTTTGCTTGCTCTTGTGTCTGCAAGCGAATAGAGGTCACCAGCCTTGGATTAACACACACACACACACACACACAGAGACGTCCTCGTTTTCAGTTTGTTTTCCCCTAAATTAAAATCTATTTCTGTACTTGACAACTCTCTCTCTCTCTCTCTCTCTCTCTCTCTCTCTCTCTCTCTCTCTCTCTCTCTCTCTCTCTCTCTCTCAGTGTTTTTCACTAAATTAAAATATATTTCTGTAATTGAGAACTCTCTCTCTCTCTCTCTCTCTCTCTCTCTCTCTCTCTCTCTCTCTCTCTCTCACATCTGTGTATGCATAATGTTTAGAGAAATAGCAAATACATCCAGTGCAGAGCAAAACACACACACACACACACACACACACACACACACACACACACACACATACACACACAGAGTTGCTATTTACAGTCTGTTGTCAAGGGAAGGTGTACACGGCTTAGAGAAATTCTTGAGAGAGCGAAGAAGAGGAAGAGGAGGAAGGTAAAGAAAGCAGGAAGAGGAAGAAAGAGTGGAAGAAAGTAAAGATAGAAGGAAGGAGGAAAGAGTTGGTGAGCTGGAAGAAAGGAAGGAAAGACGAAAGGAATGGACAGAAGAAAAGAAATAGAGAAAAAAACAAGAAACGAAATGGGATGGAGTGCGAGAAGGAAGGGTGATTGGAGGAATGGGAAGTAAAAAAAAAAAGGGGGAGGAAGGAAGCAAGGAAAATGAAAGGATGAATGGAAGGATAGGAGTAAGAAAAGAGATTAAAATAAAGAAAGGAAGAAAAGAAGTTATGAATGAAGGAGGTGTAGGCTTTAGATTGAAGAACTGTCAACCAACCTACTACCTTATCTATCTACCTACCTATTTACATACCTCCCTATCACTCTCTCTACCTCTCTCCCTTCGTTCCTCTCTATAACCATCAGCTTCCAACGAATAACTCTGATACATAATTATTTAAAAGTAGCATATATGGTTAAGGAATGACGAAGGATTCTTTTATAGCTATTAACCTAGAGGGAAATAATAAGTAAATAAATGAACAAATACTATCACATTTCATTTATTTTCTCTTGCCTGGCAGCTCCATCCCCAGCATCCTTCTCCTGATATACCCAGCATCTCCCCTCCTCTGCATGTCTTAACTATCCCCAGCATCCTTCTCCTGATAATATACCCAGCATCTGCCTCCTCTGCACATATCTAAACCATCACCAGCATCCTTCCCCGGCATCTGCCCTCCTCTGCACATGTCTAAACCACCTCCAGCATCCTTCCCCTGATATACCCAGAGAGAGAGAGAGAGAGAGAGAGAGAGAGACGTTGCAAGTCAGTAAATAGCTTCGACGGCAACTAATGAAGTGGAGAAGAACAAAAAAATACAAGGAAGAATAATGCGAGGAGGAAGAGGAGGAGGAGGAGGAGGAGGAGGTTACATAAGATCCTCGACTTCGAGTGTCTTCTTAAAAATACATATGCCAAAGTAACGTCACACACACACACACACACACACACACACACACACACACACACACACACACACACACACACACACACACACACCTTATGTTCCCTTGCATAACAAAATCGCTGTTGCATTATTATTATATCATTAGTAGTAGTAGTAGTAGTATTTTTTTATAGTAGTAGTAGTTGTAGTAGTAGTATTAGTAGTAGTAGTAGTAGTAGTAGTAGTAAGTAGTAGTAGTAGTAGTAGTAGTAGTAGTAGTAGTAGTAGTAGTAATGGCAGTGGTTACAACAGCAGACATCAGTCGTTAAGATAATTTGTTTGTCTCTGCCCAGCTTCTTCCTCTTAACGACAGAGAGAGAGAGAGAGAGAGAGAGAGAGAGAGAGAGAGAGAGCATGGTTCAGTACTCTACCAAACCAAAAATATCAACCTCCGAGAGTTCTTAGGTAGCAGAGAGAGAGAGAGAGAGAGAGAGAGAGAGAGAGAGAGAGAGAGAGAGAGAGAATGATAATGGAGGAGGGGAGATAATGAGGTAAAGAGGAGGTGAATTATGTGAAGGGGGATATTGGAGGAGGAGGAGGAGGAGGTAGGTAAGTGTATATTGGAGAGGAGGTATGGAGATAAGAGAGAGAGAGAGAGAGAGAGAGAGAGAGAGTACCCTTGCTGGTCATTCACTCAAAAGCATCGCACGTGTCAAGGTTATTCTCTCTCTCTCTCTCTCTCTCTCTCGTTAGAAAAATTAGTAAAAGGAAAATAAATAAAAGGAGAAATAAACAATATATACATGGAGGAGAGAAGAGGAAGAGGAAGAAGGAAGAGGAAGAGGGGAAGAAAAAGGTAAAAGGAGTAAGCATGATGAATAGTCAGTCAGTCAGTCATTCAGTCAGTCAATCAGTTACTCAGCCAGTCAGTCAGTCAATTGGTCAATCAGTTACTTAGCCAGTCAGTCAGTCAATTAGTCAATCAGTTACTCAGCCAGTCAGTCAGTCAACCAGCCAGCCAGCCAGTAACCAGTCAATCAGTCAATAAGCCAGTTAAAGTCGATCAGTCAGTCACAATGGTCATGTTATGTAAGACTTGGCACCACTGTATT